>NC_133121.1:70142881-70152881 GCF_033568475.1 Henckelia pumila
CTTACCATGATTCGTTGGGTAAGTCGAAAATTGTTGTTCCGAGTCACAAGGAGTTATGAGCCCACGGCTAGCTGTATCCCTGAACCATTGAGGGTCACACAAGTAATGGATTTCTAATCCCCGTTGAGATAATTAAATTTAAAGAGTTAAATTTAGTGAATAAAGAAGTGGGACTTCTTATTTAAAAGTAGAGGGAGTAAGATTTCCTAAAATGACATAGTGATGGACATTTTTGGAAACCACTGAATTCGGATTCAGAAAATTTATCTTGACTTTAAAAGATGCAGAAATGGTTTCTGTGCACATTGGTGAAATTGGTTTATCAATCTGAGTCACGATAAATTTTATATTAATTTCTGAACATGCGGGCTTTGCTTGTCAGGCTTGAACTTATGACTAATGGGCCCTAAGCTGTTAGCAGCCCACATTATAAATAAGTTATTGCAGTACAAAAATTAGACAACACAGGTCATAATTTCGAAAACCTAGAGAGCTCTCTCCTAGGGTTTTCGGCCGACCCCTCCCTCTCTCTCTCACAGTGTTCGAAAATTCAGTCTGTAAATTTTGGAATTTGCAGACTGATTTAACAGATCATATCTGTTCTATCTCATCGTAGAAACTTCTGATAGACTTTCTAGTGCAGTCTGTCAGAGGGATTAAATTTTTGTTCGTGGACCTGATTGAAGAATTGCTTGTTCATCAGTTCCTGGGATATACAACAAGAGCAATTTAATCTGTTGGAGTCCATAATCTCGCTTCGAGATTTTAAGGTAAAATTTACATTGTTTAAATTTTATGTTATCAATTTTAATCGTAGGAATTTGATATCCATATGGAATCGTTCCATATAAAATTTTAAAAATTCCGCTGCACTGGGTATCACTTTCTTTTTGATCCGGAGAACGACCGTGTTCCAACAGTGGTATCAAAGCCAGGCTGTTCTCGGATTTTACGATTAAAATATTGTTCAATTGTACAAAGCCTCGATTTTTCAAAAAAATAAAACGGAAAAGAAAAGAAAAAAAATTATTTTCGGGGCTGCCCGCTGCCCGAAGGCAGCGAGCAGCGCCGCGCGCAGATGGGCTGCACGCAGCAGCACTGCGCGAGCTAGGGCAAGCGTTGCCCTAGCCCGCGCAGCTGGGCCGCATGGAGCGGCCCAGCGGCTGGGCTGGACGAGTCCAGCCCAGCGACGGGCGGGCAACCCGGTATTGTCCCGGGCTGCCCAGAAATTTTTTTTTATTAAAAATAAATTTTTTCTTGAATTATGAATTCTAGCCCAAAATGGTTTTGGGCCCAGTTTTTGGCCCGATTGAAAATTGTTTCAGTTGGTCCACGAGGCAATGAGTCAAAATTGTTTGAGCCCAAAATTTTTTAAGAAAATTAATTTTTGGATAAATTTTGAATTTTGGAAATTTATAAATTTAATCCAATAAATTAAATCTTTAATTATTAATTTTGGTACAATTGATAATAAAATATGATTTTATGTATAAAATTGGATTTTATATGTAAAATATGATTTTATGGATAAACTAGATAAAATATGATTTTATATATAAAATAAGATTTTATGTATGAAATATTATTTTATCTATTTATATTTATTGTCATTGCATGATATCCAATAAATTAATTTTTGAATTAAATATTATTGGATAAGGATGATCGATTGCCATTACCAATATTATAGGTGTATGATAGGTTGTTTACATTTGGCTTTATTATTGATTGTTGGATTTTATTAATGGGCCTGGTTTATGGCCCAAATTTGATTTTATCATTTGTAATAAAAGTGGGCCTGGTTTATGGCCCGTTCCCACCCCTATAATGTATCTCTTTATTTGTCATAGTAATTTATTGTAAATTCACTAGAAATAGTGGGAGATTTTGAAGATGGAGGTGGGACCAGCAAGCAATGATAAAGACTGAAGAAATGTAAATTGGAAGCACAATGTAATAGGATTGCATTGCATACTTGCATATCACCTAGGATTGGACTTAGACTCGTGATTGGCAACCACGGGTCGATTAGTAATGGAATCGATTATCCTAAAATATAATATATGATATTATCGTTGTATGCATGTTTAGACTAAATTGTATGAATCCCGCAAGCATACAAATTTTAAATGATGAGACAAATTTTCAAAATTAAAAATCCCTCATTTTAAATATGATTTAAAATTGATATCAAGATAAATAAAGGAATTTTAAATATTGTTTAAATGTTCCTACCTTCCATCAACGATCAATGTATGAGATGCTACCCGCGGATACGGTCCGGCTCATATTATTGGGGGGGCCCGTTCGTCGGAAAGCTGTACATTGGATCGACACATGTTGTAAGTTGGGTGGAACTCCCATGGGATTGGCTCATATTATTGGGGATCCACATGGCGACCGTCCATCACAACTTAATATTGATGGGTCATCTTGACATGTCACATTAAACGGCGTCATATTATTGGGCCCTTATTGGACATGAGGTAAAAACATGGAGGTTGCTTTGGAAGCAATTGGGCTCTACCATTTGAAAATTATGGTTGGCTGATATTATTCGGGACTATAGTTTGTCAATTGGACTCCATGTTCCCACTAAAGAAAATGTTTCTCGTTTTCACTAGAGGGTAGTGAAATCGTTAAAATAGTGGGAGTGAGATTTATAAAATAAATTTCGCCTTATTTTATGTCTTAGTAAATTAATTAAACAATCACTGATTATTGTCTTTTTTTTTTCAGTATTTCATTAAGATGAATTCGCGCAATCCACTATTCTCTATTCTCGAACAAAACAAACTGACTGGCGCAAACTATACGGAATGGTTCCGTAAGTTGAAGATTGTCTTGACCTCGGAGAAGATGTTCTACGTGTTAGAAAAATATCCTCCGAAGGAAGCACTAGCTGATATAAGTCCGGAAGAGTTGGCCAAACTTGATAAATGGTGGGACCATGATATCAAGGCCAAATGCTATATGCAAGCTTCGATGTCTGATGAACTTCAAAGGCGATTTGAGGATACCGTGAATGCTGCTGACATTCACGCACAACTCAAGGAACTTTTTGGGGCTCAATCGAGAGCTGAGAGGTTCGCTACTGTAAAAGAGTTAATGACGTGTCGCATGCGTGAAGGAACTTCGGTCCGTGATCATGGGGTACGCGTGATTTGGCTCATTCAGAAGTTGGTAACGCTTGAATTGGTATTGGAGCATGAACTCAATGTGGACTTATTACTTCTCTCTCTTCCTTCATCGTTTGACGGTTTTGTGGTGAATTTCAATATGAACAAGATAGAGGCCTCCCTTGAAGAGATGGTCAATATGCTTGTAACTTATGAAGCCACTTTAAAGAAGGATAAACCGGTTCTCTTGGTGGGCTCCTCTTCTTCTGCTAAGAAGGGGCCAAGTACAAAGGGTAAGAAACGTTCTGCCCCATCCAAGAAAACCGGACCCGAGAAGAAGAACAAGACAAAGGCTTCAAACATGGAAAAATCCAAGGATGTTTGCCATCACTGCAAGAAACCCGGTCATTGGAAACGTAACTGCAAGAAATATCTTGAGCAGTTGCGAACTGCGAAGGGTATGTTTTATATTGAATTAAATGTTTCACTTAATACTACTTCTTGGGTATTGGATACCGGATGTGGATCTCACATTTGCAATGATTTGCAGGTGATGACAAGAAGTCGCAAGCTTAGGATGGGTGAGACCCAGCTGAGACTCGGAAATGGTTCTAGAGTTGAAGCCAAAGCTATGGGAGACGTTTATTTAATTTTGCAGAACGATTTTAAGTTACTTTTGAGAGATGTTTTATTTGTTCCAGACTTGATTAAAAACATTATTTCTGTTTCTATGCTAGATAGAGATGGTTTTTCTTGCAATTTTGTGAATGGGATTTGCAATATTTACAAGAATGAATGTTTGATTGGAAATGGACAACTTGAAAACGATCTATATAACTTAAAATTAAAAGACGTTCCAATAAATTATGTTGATAAACCGGTAACAATGAACAAAAGAAAAATCGATAGTTAAAACCCGGCAAACCTTTGGCATGCTAGGCTAGGTCATATTTCCTCAAGGAGGATGAACAAGCTAGTGGGAGAGGGCATGGTTGATATGTCTGATATTAACTCTCTACCTACTTGTGAGTCCTGCCTGAAAGAAAAAATGACTAAATCTCATTTCAAAGGAAAACCTGAGCGTAGTCAAAATCTATTGGATTTGATCCATACAGATGTTTGCGGACCATTTAGTATTGGTACAAAATTTGGTCACACCTACTTCATTACCTTTACTGATGATTATTCTAGGTATGGATACTTATATTTGATGAACTATAAGTCTGAATCATTTGAAAAGTTCAAAGAATTCAAGGCTGAAGTAGAAAACAAACTAGGTAAGAGTATTAAAGCACTTCGATCGGATCGAGGTGGAGAATACTTGAGTACCGAGTTTTTGAGCTATCTAAAAGAGAATGGGATTCTCTCTTAGTGGACTCCTCCTATGACACCTCAGCTGAATGGAGTTTCGGAGCGTCGCAATCGAACATTGTTGGACATGGTTCGATCTATGATGAGCTTCACTGAGCTCCCACCTTCGTTTTGGGGCTATGCTCTTGAAACGGCGGTATTGTTGTTGAACAACTTCCACACTAAAGCAGTGAACAAAACACCATACGAGTTATGGAATGGCAAAGCTCCTAAGTATTCGTACTTGAAGATTTGGGGATGTCCTGCTTACGTGAAGCAGACAGTGGGAGATAAGTTGGATAGTCGATCCACCTTATGTTATTTTATAGGGTATCCGAAGAATTCAATCGGATATTATTTCTATCATCCTACTGAAACAAAAGTGTTTGTTTCAAGGAATGCCACCTTCTTGGAGAAGGGGTTCTTATTGGATAATAAAGGCAAGATGATGGAACTCGAAGAAATTCGAGAAGAACCCGAGATACAAAATAATGATCCTACACCTCAGGAACCATTGATTGACACGCCTATTACTAGAAGATCCGAGAGGACTTCTAGGCCTCCTATTAGATATGGTCTTCTTCTTGAAGGGGATCAAAGTGAACCCGACATTGGATGTGATCCAAGAAACTTCAAGAAAGTAATTTCTGATGCGGATTCGAATTTATGGCTTGAAACTATGCAGTCGGAAATAGATTCGATGCATACAAACCAAGTTTGGTCTTTAGTAGATCCTCCCGATGGAATTGTTCCAATATGGTGTAAATGGATCTATAAGAGAAAACTTGGGTCTGATGGAAAGGTACTGACCTACAAGGCACGATTGGTGGCAAAAGGTTATACTCAAAGACAAGGAGTTGACTATGATGAAACTTTTTCACCAGTCGCAATGTTCAAGTCCATAAGAATCCTTATTGCCATAGCAGCATGGTATGACTATGAGATATGGCAAATGGATGTGAAGACTGCATTTCTTAATGGAAACATTAAGGAAGAAATCTATATGATGCAGCCCGAGGGATTCACATCCATGGGAAGCGAGCATAAGGTATGCAAGCTTCAGAGATCGATCTATGGTCTCAAACAAGCATCAAGAAGTTGGAACCAGAAATTTGATGAAACAATAAAGGATTTTGGTTTCATCAAGAACCCGGAGAAACCGTGCGTGTACAAGAAAGTAGTTAAGGATGCTGTGACATTCTTAGTACTTTATGTTGATGACATCTTACTCATTGAGAATGATGTAGGGATGTTGCAGTCAACAAAGATATGGTTATCAGGTAGATTCTCGATGAAGGATTTGGGTGAGGCGTCCTATATTCTAGGGATACAGATCTATAGAGATAGATCTAAGAGAATGATAGGACTTACTCAAGCTACCTACATCGACACTATATTGAAAAGGTTTTCAATGGATGAGTCCAAGAGAGGACATCTACCTATGTGTCATGGAGTCTCTCTATCCAAGTCTATGTGTCCCAAGACTGACGAAGAGATAGAGAAAATGACACACATACCATATGCGTCAGCCATAGGGAGTATCATGTATGGGATGATATCTACCAGACCGGATGTGACATTTGCTCTGAGTGTTACGAGCAGATATCAAGCCAATCCCGGTCAAATGCATTGGAAAGCCGTGAAGGATATTCTTAAGTACTTGAGAAGAACTAAGAATGTATTCATGGTTTATGGAGGAAGAGAACTGAAATTGGAAGGCTATACCGACTCTAGCTTCCAAAGTGACGTGGATGACTGGAAGTCAACCTCTGGATTTGTGTTCATGCTCAATGGCGGTGCTGTCTCTTGAAAGAGTTCCAAGCAGGACACCACAACGAATTCCACCACTGAGGCAGAATACATTGCGGCATCAGCTGCTGCTAAAGAGGCCGTTTGGATGAGGAATTTCGTCCAAGAGTTGGGCGTTATTCCTGAAGCTATTGGTCCAGTCCCGGTGTACTGTGACAACACGGGTGCCGTTGCTCAGGCAAAGGAACCAAGGTCTAATCAAATATCCAAACACGTACTGAGGAAATACCACATCATCCGGGAGATCGTGGAAAGAGGAGACATCACTGTCGAGAGAGTGGCCTCTGCAGACAATATCGCTGATCCACTAACTAAGCCCTTGCCAGGACCATTATTTGACAAACATCGCGAAGCAATGGGACTACGTAGTATGACTAGTTGGCTTTAGGGAAAGTGGGAGATTGAAAGAGTGGGTGCCCGGTGAGCCAACTTGTGGCTAAGGGCTTTTATGACTCTATGTATAAACAATCTTTTGTTTAATATAATTTACACTTTTATAATGGCATTTACTTTATCTTTTATCATATTATTATGTTGTGACATACTATAAGATGTTTAGATGAAGACCTTGAATATACTATAGTGTATGTAAGATGTGGTAGCACATGGAGATGACTATCATGAAACACATCTTATACTCACTGTATATTCTAAACAGTTCTTAGTCGATTGAGCCGTCCGTTAATAAGGATAAGGATCGCTCGAGATTGAGACTAGCGTTTGCGATTCCGAGTACCACGTTTCATTGGTATGGAACATAGAGATGTTCAAAGCATGCAAATGGATATTCATATGATGAATGATCGAACTACCCTATCCGGACTTTTCAAGTGGTTATCACTTATCGAGTGGATAAAGTCCGCGGTTTTGGTTGTACACCATTAGTCTTTACTACTTGAAACATCATTGAGACTCTATATGCTAGTACTGTACTTTGACTCGTTTACCGACTCTATTGGGGTCATCAGGTGTCGGGATTGGGTACAGTTACGACACATATAGAAGTCGATGCTTTGTTGTCAAGGATTCACCACATACTTGCGAGTGTGGATATCCTATGCAATCTGAGGAGATATTAGTGTGACGAATCTCTGGCCAGAGTACATGATGTGTTTTAGGTTACTTGGTTTCCTAGTAGCACATGCGATGTTACTATTTGATCTTCAAGATGCATTGCATAGTTATCGAATCTCGAACGACTCTCGATTTACCAATGGTTGTTGATTCGATCGGGATATATGGATGAAGGGACCGTACTGTACGCTAACCAAAATCTATTGGTTCTTGCAGGCACTATCAGTGATACCTAGGAAATCATGGGGCGATGTTGCTAGGCGCTCTTACCATGATTCGCTGGGTAAGTCGGAAATTGTTGTTCCGAGCCACAAGGAGTTGTGAGCCCACGACTAGCTGTATCCCTGAACCATTGAGGGTCACACAAGTAATGGATTTCTAATCCCCGTTGAGATAATTACATTTAAAGAATTAAATTTAGTGAATAAAGAAGTGGGACTTCTTATTTAAAAGTAGAGGGAGTAAGATTTCCTAAAATGACATAGTGATGGACATTTTTGGAAACCACTGAATTCGGATTCAGAAAATTTATCTTGACTTTAAAAGATGCAGAAATGGTTTCTGTGCACATTGGTGAAATTGGTTTATCAATCTGAGTCACGATGAATTTTATATTAATTTCTGAACATGCGGGCTTTGCTTGTCAGGCTTGAACTTATGACTAATGGGCCCTAAGCTGTTAGCAGCCCACATTATAAATAAGTTATTGCAGTACAGAAATTAGACAACACAGGTCATAATTTCGAAAACCTAGAGAGTTCTCTCCTAGGGTTTTCGGCCGACCCCTCCCTCTCTCTCTCACAGTGTTCAAAAATTTAGTCTGTAAATTTTTGAATTTGCAGACTGATTTAACAGATCATATCTGTTCTATCTCATCGTAGAAACTTCTGATAGACTTTCTAGTGCAGTTTGTCAGAGGGATTAAATTTTTGTTCGTGGACCTGATTGAAGAATTGTTCGTTCATTAGTTCCTGGGATATACAACAAGAGCATTTTAATCTGTTGGTGTCCATAATCTCGCTTCGAGATTTTAAGGTAAAATTTACATTGTTTAAATTTTATGTTATCAATTTTAATCGTAGGAATTTGATATCCATATGGAATCGTTCCATATAAAATTTTAAAACTTCCGCTGCATTGGGTATCACTTTCTTTTTGATCCGAAGAACGACCGTGTTCCAACAGGTCCGCTGTCACCGACAGCATTTTAAAGTAATTTTGAAATGGTTTTCTACACGCTTTATTTTTGAAATATTTTATTTTTTTAAAATTAAAAATAAAAAAAACCCTCCAATCAACCCCAATATGGACATTTTTCAGCCATTATCATAAAGATGTTCATAGTTGGTGTTCACTACGTAAAATCTATATATACCCAGGTTGGGTTCATTATTTCCCCGTAAATGCTCAGGTCCTGGGTTCATTATTTCCCCGTAAATGCTCAGGTCTTGACCGATGAGTCAGATATATTATTTCGTTATCTAGATATCCACGTATCTCTCAAGATAAAGAAATAATATTTGATAAGAATGAAAGTTTGAATTCAAAACCATAGTGGAAGGGGAATATCTAATTGGGAAATGTTGTTATGTCTATCTAACTTTTTCTGTGTTAACATTTGGCACCATATAATGTGGGAATCAAGTCTAAGATGTTGATGAGTGAACAACACAAGAATACGAGAACATGGGTTTTAGGATTTTCGAATGGCCTACACATCAGCCAATTTTCAAAAGCGGTTTGGAAGAATTGAACCGTCGGATAAAGTTCAAATTTGGTTTACATATTAATAATTATGTTATCTAGAATCTGAACGGTGTAGATCGTGATTGGTGGCTTTAGAATTGGATTTTGAGTGACGAACAGAAGCTGCTCTTCTCGCATAAGAACATGAGTTTATGGATTTTCGCATGGTCTGCACATAAGAAAAATTGCAAAAGACATTTGGAAGAAATGAACCGTCGGATCGGGTTAAAATTTTGTATACATGTTTACAATTATATTATCTAGAATCTGAATGGTGAAGATCGGGATTGGTTCTTGTATAAGCGGAATTTGACCGCCGAACAAAAGCTACTCTTCTTGCATAGTTTCTGTCATTTTTCTTGAAGAAGCTATTGCGGAATATCTAACCGCTAGAATTTTTTGAAATTTTTACCATATGTTTGGGACTTGACGCAAATTCTGAAGGGTGGAGATCTTTAATGAAGGCATGTAGACTCGGATACTTAGGATCGAACATAATCTGAGTCTCTTCTCTCATAGTTTTTGAGCGCCAATTTTGAAAACGCAATTGCGGAAAATCTAATCGTTGAAGTTTATTGAAATTAATACCGTATATCCAAAACATATTGATTCACATTCTGGATGGGGAAGATTTGATTTTTTTCCCGTTTGGAGTCGGATATTTGAGCCTTAAATAGAATTTGCTGCAATTTCTGTGATGTAGAGCTCAACTCTTGGGATGAGGCCAACCTTCCGATCTACTGAGATGAGGCCGAGGATAACTTCTATAATAAATTTATTGTGATACATTATGCATCCAAATTATTATTATTTTGGATTATTTCTACATTGGTTTCGTGTTTTGGTTCAACACTCAAAACATATTATATTTCAGCTCGGTCCGTTACCCTACCCCTTAAGCT